>NC_030851.1:524824-545404 GCF_000208745.1 Theobroma cacao | reverse complement strand
TCCGGGGATATCTCTAGGTGAGGAAAATTTCGAGACTTCACCAAAGCGTTGGGATGGTCTTCGAATAATTTTTCAATAAAAGATTACCGACTCTATCATTTAAAATAAACAAGTCATGACATCATTTTACGCTCGCATCATGTGCATACGTAAAGCTAAATAAAAAACTCAGTCTGTCAATTTAATAAAAATTTAATTAATAAAGTAGGGATTAAATTAGGAGAAGGCTATATTAAGATAACTTAAGATTAAATGGTACCGTTCGTGGAATGGGCGCCACGGAGGTGCGAACCCTTCTCCGTGCATAACCGCACTCCCGAACCCATCTCTAAAAATGTAGACCAGTTCTCGTTCTTTCGACGGATCTAAAATTAATTTAGGACTTCGTCGATTAGAATCGGGTTAATAGGTGACCAATCACACCTAGATAAAAAAGATTGGTGGCGACTCCCTAACCATTTAATTTTCGCCGGCGTCTAGCGGACGGGTTCTCGGACCAGCACGTTACGACAAAAGTCAAAATAAAATGAATATTAATTATACTTATTAATTTTTTTTAGTTTTAATGATGAAATTTTCTAAATGATCTTCAATTTAAATTAATACTTTTTTATCTCATGCCTTCAAAATTATTTAGAATTAATCCACCTTGTAATTCTTATCATGTCTTATTAAAAATTAAAAATTTGTTTCACGTCAAATTTGGATGAAATCTACAAATATCCACCAAAAAATTTTAGTTTTATATTATATTTTATAAAAAATATATATATTTCTTAATATATGGAAGCACTGTTAGCTTCAATTTCCTGTGAACCAAAACACTATCACTCAACGAAAAAAACCTCTTCTGAAGCTAAAGAGAAAAATTCCCTTGTTGACAATCCTAATGCAACCAGCCCCACAAAAACCAACTCAAAATTCTTTTCAGATCAACTATTTTAAATTAATCACATGTCAACAGAAGAAGGCACAAACGTGGCCAAGTGTGGAAGCCCCTTTGGGGCTTCCTTTTACTTATGTTATAGAAGTTATAGATGTATATATATTTTTTCTTTTAATATTTTTAAAATAATTTTTATATTTAATAATTAATATAAATAATTTTTATTTATTATATATATTTTTATTTTGTTTTCTTTTTTGTTTATATTATTATTTATATTTATTTATATTTTATTTTTATTCTATTTGTTCACATGTTTATAATTTTAATGAGTTTTTTTTTTTAAAAATTAGGAACAATTGACCATGTTTTTCTTTTTTCCTTTTTATTATGTAGGTTTTATTTTTTATTTGTCATGTTCTTCTTTTTTTTGTTATGTAGATTTTTTTTTATAATTTTAATTTTTAAAAATTCAAAAAATTATTATGTAATTCTTAACTATAAATTATAGTGTTATATTGTTGGCTGTTGTTTAAAATTTCATGAATGTATCATTTTTTTTATTAATCCTGAATGATAGATCAATTCATCTTGTTTTGACTCTTTCGATTTCTATAGCAATTATAGAAAAAATCTTTTCAGCAATAAAAATTGTGAAAATAAGATTTCGGAACAAAATGGATAATGAGTTTTTGACAAATAATTTAGTTGTTTATATTGAGAAAGATATTTTTAACATTTTCAATATAAAGTCCATAATTAATGAATTAGTATTCAAGAAATATTGTCGAGTACAACTTTTTCTCAAAGATTATGATAAGTCTTTCTTTTTTTTTTATTTACTTATTATATAAAATTATTGTCAATTATAAATTTTTTTATTGTTGGTTAAATTCAACGTATTAATTAGTTTTAAAAGTTTTTAACCCTTATTTTTCTTCGTTTTTTACCCCAAATAAAAATTGATTAACTCCACCCTGCTTGTTTGTAAGTCTCAACTCTCAATCAGTTTGCATCAAAAGCCACTAGAGTCGAGAAGGAAATGAAAGAAAAAGGAAGAGCATTAATTAATTTATATTTATGGAATTTATTGACATCTTTTTCTATATATTTTTTTATGGTATTTTAATTTACTGACTAAAGTAAGGACCTAGCTACACCAACCAATTTCTCAATTGAAACTTCGGATTCTAACAATTGAGTTGGTTCCAAATTCCAGCCTATTTTAATTTGTTTCAGCAAAGTTTCCATACAAAATTCTAAAAAGAAAATGATAAGAAATCTTACTTAATTTTTACTCCATTATCTTATCTTGAAGAAGGACGATGTAAATATGGAAAATTGGATACTCAAGTGTAGGATATTCTCAACATGTTTCAATTTAACCCATTAATTAGCATGGGTTAAATTCGATTTAAAAAATTTAATAGCATGCAAGTTTTTAAACTAAATAGACACATCCTATCCAGTCATCTCTCTAGTCTCTTCAACCATAGTCACTTTAAAAGCAAACTATCAACTCCATCTCAAAGATCAATTCAACTCGCATTGTCGTCTTCTAATTACTTCCTTTCCTTGATCCAGAAAAACAATTTTTGCACGTTTTGGCCTTTTTGGGTCAGCTGATCAAGTTTCCTGTTTCCAGGTCTCAACTCTCAGTCAGTTTGCCTTGCCCAGTTGTCCCTCTGCTACTCACGAAATATACCAAAGAAAACGAAAAATACTTGCATTAAAAGCCACTAGAGTCGAAGAGGAAATGAAAGAAAAAGAAAGAGCATTAATTAATTTATATATTATGGATTTATTGTCATCTTTTTCTAGATTTTTCTCATGATGGTATTTTAATTCATGACTAAAGTATGGGCAAACACCAATGCAGCTTGATGCAAGTCGGATATGGCTTTCCACTGTAGAACCAGAATAACACAATGAGCTTTATTACATAGTCGAAGGAAAATTACAAGAGAAATTAAAACAGTTCTTACTGGAGAAAGACAAGATCAATTTCTGTCTATATATATATATATATATGCATAGAAATAATTACTGTGGGTTGAGCTTGAGCATGGTATCCACCATCTCTCGCACTACCTCCCAAGCCTTGATAACATGTTTAGCCTCTGTAAGAGTGGCGCCGACGGCAACTCTTATCATATAAATTCCCTCAACCTGAGCATGAGTCATGTACATATGCCCCGATGCGTTGATTGACTCTAACAATTTTCTGTTAAACTCGTTTGCATGCTTCTGATGGACATGATGATCAGCTTTACCGCAAGGTTCATTCTGAATTTTACACAGAGCGGATGGCAAAGCCCTGAAACAGACCGTAGCAAAATACCTGGGTACTACCACCTCAAACCTGTTGTCCAAAATTTAACATTACCTGACGGCCAAAATTTACCAAAAAACAAAAGATGATACTAATTAATGAAAAATAGAGTACCTATCACTTTTTATGAGGCAGAGCAGTTTTCCACGTCAACTCTTGCAATTAACCCTTGAGTACCATTATAATTATAGAGATTAGGGACACCTAAAAGGCTACAAGCCTAAAAGAGGACGAAAAGCACACATTTCGCTCCTGATCTTTTCTTTTACGTATTTATGGTGCAACATTCTAATAAGACCTTTATGAAATATGAATTGATATAATTTGTATATACACATACAATATTCACATATAATGCATGTCTATTGTATGTTCATAACCTGTTTTATATATTAGAGATATTTTGTGACTCATGACGATTTGAAAAGAAAATTTTAATTATTATATCGTATTTAACATTTAAATATTTTCATCACGTGAGTTTTAAATCTTTATAAAAAATCTTAAAAGTTATGCAATGTCATTGATTGTCAATGTTTTCGAATATTTTTAGAGAAACTAAATCATAGTGTTTACTCTCTTACAAATATGAAAATGGACAGAAATAAAATATTTATGACGTGATAATGATTTGATGATGTTATTCTTTCCTTTTATGATCATGACATTAGTCGAGGTGAGGTCTTAAAGTTAGGTTTTTTAAATATTCGGTACAGCCTATGTGTTAATCTATGTATCAATATTACTTTATTTATTTTGAATTCTTTGTTTGCTACGTTGCTTTTGTAACAGGATTATCGTTTTATTAGTTCAATCTTTGTAACAAGTGGAAGTGACTTACCAAAAACAAATAAAAAAAATTGTTGTACATAATAAATAGTTTTGGTATATAATTAAATAATATATATACAAATAAATGGTACGATCAATAGATTGCATGCCCCAAGGACTTTGGTATTTCCTCCACCTAAACAGGGGTACTATGCCATTTATGAACTAATTACTCAAACCCACCGTTAATTTTATTAGCTTCGTACCCTTGTGTATCATCTGGAGTTGCTGGCACGTTGGCAGCCAAATAATTTTTGCACTTTCGTCAGCTCCCCAGCTTTCCTGTTTCCGAGAGGGAAGCATGGGGGCTCTTCAAAATTTTTAAAATTTTTAATTTTTTATATATTTTTTATTTTAATATTTCTTTTTCTTTTGTCATGTTCTTTATTTTGTTATGTGAATTCCATATCAAAGATCACTTCAACTCGCATTGTCGTCTTCTAACTACTTCTTTTCTTTGATACAGGAAAATAATTTTTGCGCGTTTTGGCCTTTGTGGGTCAGCTGATCAAGTTTCCTGTTTCCAGGTCTCAACTCTTAATCAGTTTGCCTTTCCCAGTTGTCCCTCTGTTACTCACGAAATATACCAAAGCAAACGAAAAATACTTGCATTAAAAGCCACTAGAGTCGAAAAGGAAATGAAAGAAGAAGAAAGAGCGAGCATTAATTAATTTATATATTATGGAATTTATTGTCATCTTTTTCTAGATTTTTCTCATGATGGTATATTAATTCTTGACTAAAGTATGGACCTACACCAATACAGCTTGATGCATGTAGGATATGGCTTTCCACTTTAGAACCAGAATAACGCAATGAGCTTTATTACTTAGTAGAAGGAAAATTACAAGAGAAATTAAAACAGCTCCTACTGGAGAAAGACAGGATCAATTTCTGTCAATATATATATATATATAGAAATAATTACTGTGGATTGAGCTTGAGCATGGTATCCACCATCTCTCGCACCACCTCCCAAGCCTTGATAACATGTTTATCCTCTGTAAGAGTGGCGCCGATGGCAAATCTTATCATATAAATTCCCTCAACCTGAGCATGAGACATGTATATATGCCCCGATGCGTTGATTGACTCTAACAATTTTCTGTTGAACTCATTTGCATGCTTCTGATGGACATGATGATCAGCTTCACCGCAAGGCTCATTCCGAATTTTACACAAAGCGGATGGCAAAACCCTGAAACAGACCGTAGCAAAGTACCTGGGTACTACCACCTCAAACCTGTTGTCGCTAGCCAGGAGCACTTCGAAACGTTTTGCCATTTTAACGTGGCATCTCAGAAAGTTTCTAAGATTGGCCACACCGTAACTTCTAAGCACAAGCCAAAGTTTCATAGCTCGAAACCTTCTGCTAAGAGTTATCTGCCAATCTTTGTAGTCTACCACTTTCTTCGAATCAGTTGCTTTGTTCTTCAGGTATTCTGGGTTGGTTGAGAGGGATTTGATAAGAGTGCTTGGATCCTTCACCCAAAGACAGCAGCAATCCAAAGTGGTGAAGAACCATTTATGAGCATTAATACTAAAAGAATTGGCACCTTCTACACCATTGATAAAATGTCGAAACTCAGGGCAAATACAGGCACTTCCAGCATAAGCAGCATCTACATGAACCCACACTCCATATTCTTTTGCTACATCGCACAGCGGCCCCAATGGATCAACAGCTGTGGTCGATGTTGTCCCCACTGTGGCACAGAGATATAGTGGGATCAGTCCTGCTTTTACATCCGTAGTTATTGCAATTCGTAATGATTCTGGTGACAGACCAAATGATGCTGATTTGTTTGTCTTGATGACCCGAAAATTTTTAGGGTCGATACCCACTATTTTAGCTGCCTTTGCTACAGCACTATGTGTTTGGTCCGACCCATAGACAACTAATTTCCCAATATTCTCCCTCCCAATTTTGCTCAGCATTTGATCTCTTGCTGCTGTTAGTGTACACAACATGGCCTCACAAGTAGTTCCCTGTATCACACCCCCTCCATTTCCAGAGAAAAGGAAACTTTGAGGAAGCTCAAGCATTTGACCAAGCCAATCCATGACTATGGATTCAAGCTCCGTCGCAGCTGGTGATGATATCCAATTGAATCCCACCACATTGAAACCGGTGCTAAGCACCTCCCCAAGGAAGCCAGCAATGCTGCCACTTGATGGAAAGTATGCAAAATAGTTAGGACTTTGCCAGTGTGTTATACCAGGGATTATATGTTTCTGAACATCTTGAAGAATTGCTTCAACGGGTTCTGCAATATATGGGGCGGACATTGGCAAGAGTTTCCGAAGGTAGCCTGGTTCAACTTGACTGAGGACCGGGTATTTCTCAATGTTTTGGTAGTAGTCAGCTAAGAAATCTATAATCATGTGACCTTGCTTTCTGAATTCCTCAGGGTCGAGGGGGTTAACGATGTTGGTAGAACAGCTTCCATCTTCATTCATAGACGCAAGGCTGCCCATTGAGATTGAAAAAACAGAAGTTGCTAGTCAACTTTGCTTCCTTGAAAGAATGACGAGGTGCTTGGTATTGATCAGGCAACCAGCAGAGCTTTTTATATACACTCTCTCTCGCTAACAACCTGCAATTACGTTCATGCGTACGATTTGGTGGCTTTAAA
This sequence comes from Theobroma cacao, assembly GCF_000208745.1. Taxonomy (NCBI): domain Eukaryota; kingdom Viridiplantae; phylum Streptophyta; class Magnoliopsida; order Malvales; family Malvaceae; genus Theobroma; species Theobroma cacao. Next base: position 538,719 of record NC_030851.1, on the reverse strand, counting down.
TTCGGTATGGCCACTGACGAGCAATTCTATTGGGTATATATATATATATATTTTATTTTGTTTCCAAGCATTTCTTGGCAATTACTCTACTGTTCAACCTTCAATGCACAGCCATATTTCGTGTCGGCAATGTGTATGATATATAATAAACGGCCAATTTGCTAATTTATTATTATACTATTCGTTTTCAATTGTGACAATGGGATGAATCTATTGCATTGTTTATATGTATGCTTGTGTTGGCATTTACAATCCTCACTATTTCTTTCTTTCTTTTTTTTTACTCCTCGATCAAAGGAAAGTTTATCATTAGAGTAACCACAAGGATACTAAGATCCAACCTCAATACACAGAATATAGTGGCATTTGCCAGAAATGACATCCTCATTGTGATGTCATTCATATAGTGTATACTGGTCTATGATTCGGATGTTGTATTTTATTCATATAAACATTCTTTTTGAAAGAGTTTTTACTTGTAAAATAAAAAATGATGCAAAAATGGTGTTCAGCTCGTCAGAATAGTGTGGAAAGAAATCTTTGATGGTGGAGTCGGATTCGGTGATTGCTGTATCATGGATGAATATTAAGGAATCGAGACCGTGGGCACAACGGAAGATCATTGGAAGAGTTAGTTTGAAACATGTCTACAGAGAAGCTAATGATTTTGCTGATACTTTAGCAAGGCTGGAAGTAGAGAAGGTGGAAATGTTTTCGGCTGTGTGGTATTTGATGATGCTAATGCAAAAAACGTGATGTCCAGACAAGGGACAAGGGGTGCTGCTTGATTTCTCATTGACTAGACGATTTTGCATTGGTGATGAGAGCTAGTTTAGCTGTTTTTGTTTCAAAGATTTATGATTCTGGTTTTGTTATTTTAAGTTGATGATTACAGGGATATTGTATGGATGAATTTTGAGAGCATGAATCATTGTAAAAGGGGCGGAGATGCTATCGATCCTATTTTTGTACCATTCTAAAGTCTTGGAATGTGTGAACTGGTTTTAACTCCATTCTATTGATTGCATCCACAGGTATTTAAATTTAAATTGTGTTTCACATGTTACAGGTTTCCTCATTAATAAAATCCTGAACGGTAAGGGGAAGAGTAGTCATGACTGATGAAAATCTGAGGCACCTTTCCCTGTTCCCGCACATGGAATTGTTACTAATGTCTTCTGATTGTCTTTAAATAATATCAGTTGCAGAAAACTTGCAATCCAAGCTGAGCTTGAGAGAGGACAAGTTTCCAAATGTTCACATTTGGCTTCACAGCGAACACGAGATACATAGTTGGGCAAAGTCTAGTCGTTCCCAATTTTCATCAAGCTGTTCCACAATTGTTTCTGGCATGGAAACCAACAAGTTGTGCTTATAAATATAAATATATATATATATATATATATATATATATATATATATATTTCCGATTGGTTTTTGATGCCTTCGAAGAGGGAGGTCGAACGTTTGACAATTTCAAGTGGAGAGGGAAATATGTTATAGATCTACCAATGGCAGATAATTTACCATTGTCCGAGCCAACTAGTGTCCAACTTGTTGGATCTTTTTTTTTATTCTTCTAGCAAAAAAAAAAAAAATAATGAAAAACGTGCAAGTTCAAGCTACCTTCCCCTTCCAATTAACCTTTGTGTCAGCCAGCTGGTCGACGACGACCTTCGTTCATTATTTATTGAGTTGTCTTTCGTGGTCGCATTCTGATTAACCCTCTCCTGCCCTTATGTCCTATTCCTTTCCCTCTTCTGGATGCACAATAAAATTTCCTCTTTTTTTTCTTTGTTAGAATTCTCTCTCCTAAATTATAATTGAGAAGACCCTTAATTAATTATTCTCTTTGAAATCACTATAAAATTACCTGAGGAAATGGAAACGAAAGTTTAGAGAGAGCTTGAAATTTTATTTATTTTAGTTGCCAATACGCAACTTGCATGCATTCATTATTTGGTTTATTTTCACAATCAGTTTGATTAATTTTCACAACATATATATTTATTTAATTCGACTAATAATTTAATTGAAAGAAATTTTTAATCGTCTCTACGTCTATTAACTTTACAATTTACATGAAATAACTGACAAGTTCAATCTCAATTAAAAATCTGTAATTTTTTTGAAAAATCGAAATAATCATAGTATCGAGATAGTGACATTTCTTTCATAAAAAAGATGTTATACTATTTATTTCATAAGATTTTCTGACAAAAAATTAAAACGGTATGATGATATGTCCAACGCAATAAGTGGTGTTGTACCATTTGTTCCACAATAATTTTTTGACCAAAAATTAGAAAAGTCCAATAATATATATCATGTGATAAATGATATTTTTTTATCAATAGATATTGTTGCATTGATTTTATAAAAAATTTTCAACTAAAAATTAAAAAGGTTCAGTAATATATCTTACATGATATAAAAATTGAATTAAAGTAGCAAACAAAACGAAAAAATAAATAGAATAAAACTAAAAATTGGATTATGTATCTATTATAGATTTATCAGTGTCAATTTTTTTTAAATAAGAAGATCGTACTTCATTAAATTATTATTCTTTTTTAAGAAACTTAACTAAATTATTATTATTAACATCTAAAGTATATTGATTCTTATCTATCTGTGTACTTACATGAAATTTAAACAGTATTTGGGATTTTTTGAAACTGAAGAAAGATGGGTAGAGGTAGTCGGCAGGAGAGGGAGTTTTGTGGTTTTTAGTGAAAGAAAAAGAAAAAAAAAACACAAAAAAATTCCAAAAGCAAAAAAAAATCACAAAAAATCATATAATCAATCTTTTAAAAAAAATCCCCAGCTAAAACCCTTGGAATCAAAAATCAAATTTTCAAAAAATTTTCAAAAGGAAGGAAGGAGGGGAGAGGTTTCTTGACTTAACACTTAAATTTATACCAAAATATCATACCAAATAGTGAATACCCACAAAAGCGAAACAAAAAAATTCCTAAAACTCTACATAGCAACTAATCAGACACAAAAATAATTTAACTAACATTGTCAAACCATAAACACAAAATCAAACTTCAAAATAAAAAATTAACAAAACCGAAAAATCAACCCAAAAAAACCAAAGAGAATGACATAAAAAAATCCAAAGAAAAATCCATCGAAAAATCAAAGAGTGAAAAATAAAAAGGAAAATAGAGTTAGTATGAGAGGTTGTTTTCAATTTTTCAAAGAATAGAGAGAGCAAAACAATGAAGGAAAGAGAAAGAAAATGGAAAAGCAAGAATATTTCTAAATAAAAAATAAAATAATTAATTGAATAAATTTAATAATCACTTACCAAAGTACCCTATTGGGAGATCTCAAGATTATTTTTCTCAAAGCAGAATATTTTTAAATAATTAGAAAAGTATAGGATTATAAAGTAGTGATTAAAATTGAAAATAACTTATAAAATTTCATCTTTAAAATTAACAAATTTTAATAAGTTTATGATATTAATTTACATAGTTAAAAGGAGGACAATATATAATTGGTCGAGCATATCAGCAATAAAATCTTGTAATATTCCAACCACAAATACAAATACATGATTAAGACTTTTTTTTTTTTGGTAATTCGATTTATTCATCCCGAAGAGAGCAAATAAATGGAAAGAAATTGTGCAAATTAAGACATCTTCAAAAGACAGATGGGCATGCAGCATTTTGCAAGCTGGTAATTAAAAATTGTAAATTAGCTTTGATGACTTCTTCTAATTAAGCAATTAATTAAGCCAGAAAGATATGTCATGGGGAGTCTTTGGCAGACAGCCTTAGACTTATAATGGCATTCGTGGGCTGCTGTGGCTTAATAAATTCATCTTTTACAAAAAAAAATTAAGTAGGAAAGATGAGAAGTTAGACTTTTTTTTAACAACCAATAGCTATAGGAGGAGTTAAAGGGTTTAAAAATTATAAGAAAATAAGTAAATTGTAAACTAAGGCCGCCCATTGGAATCGGTCAGTCATGATGCCTCTTCCATGCATTAAAAATTTAATCAAGCTGCCTTTTTTTGTACACAAACTCAATGTTTCATCTTCATCACAGAATTAAGGGTTTTCAAAAGTTATAAATACAAGTTAGGTCAACCCCATCATAGAGTTAAAAGGCTTAGCAATTTTCGATTAAAATCAAATTAATCAAATAAATTAAATTGATTAATTTGATTTGTTTTAATTTTTAATTTTTTTATTAACTAACTTAACCGATTTACTGTAACCTTAGTATATGTGTCTCGACACGAAGGACATCGCCAAAGATCGCAAAGGGTTTTGGGACGTAAAATTGCAACCGTAGGGGAGTGATGTCTTGCCTTAGGGGGAAACCGAGCAAATTAGTCGAATTATAATCCTAAGCATATTATTGTTCATTTATATTTCAGTTTATTCATGTTTGTTGAAATATTTTAATGTTTTTAACCATATTGGAACAATCTAATGTTATTAAGCTTATGATGTTGTTAACATAAAAATATAAAATTAAGAAAATTTCAATTAATTTGATTACCAACCGAAATATCTGTTCAAATTCGATTAATTAATTAATCTGTTAATACTTCATTTATCGATCGATTTAGTTTATTTTTTAGTCGAAATATTCTTAAAATCTGAATTTTGAAATTGGATTTGGATAGAATTGGTGAACCCATTTCTCTGGGCCCCGATACAGTCTAAATGCTTGAGTCAAAGCCCATTAAGCTTGAGATGGGTTCCAATCCATTGTTGTTTCTGGGCCTTGAGGCTATTTCTTAGTCCTAATTGGGTTAGCATTTACATCACCAGTCTCTGGTTGGTTGGTGTTTTTTATTTGAAAAGAGTTTTTACTTGTAAAATAAACGATTCAATTTTTATTTCTTTCGATTTATGTCATTTATGTCAGATCCATGTAATTAAAATTTATTCTAAATTTAATAAGTTATCCAAATTTCAACAATTTAAATGTAAAGAATTTAATATCAAGAATCTTTTTCAACTAACAAATCAAATTGATGGACAATTTTCGAGATATTATTAATGTAATTGTCTGTTAAATCTCACAATATCATTAAAATTATAATTAGTGAGTCAACTCAAATTAGAGCTAGTACATAAATGTAAAATTAAAATTTTTTGTTCTCGAATTGTGTTTCATTTGGTTTTTTTATTATATTATTGCATCACCTGTTTTTTATATTTTTTTAATGTGTTTATTGAATTATTAGAAATGTTGAAAAGTTGACCCTCTTATATCTCACTTTTATTCCAAGTGACTGAAAGGATTTTTATTCACTGTAATCCTCATAAAAATTCTTGAATGATTTAAAAAAATTTAAATAAATTTTTATTCTTTTACTGCATTCAATTTAAACTCTTTTTTATTATTTTGGATCAAATAAATCTTTATAATTAATGGTTGACTAATTATTTTTAATTTAAAATATCACTTATCATTCTATATGTGTATAGTGTTAACAGTGAAAATGTCATGTGGTTATGTCAAGTCGTTATTAATTAAGATATATCAACATGTCAAGTGATATAAAATAATAAGTAGTGTTTTGACTAAATTAATAATTAATTATAAAAATTTATTTGACTTAAAATAAAAATATAAAAATTTATTTGATTTTTATAAAAGCATTAATAATTTATTTAAATATTTTTAAATATTTTAGAAATTGTTTTAAATATGATATCAATTTTATTGGGATCATTGTCTTCTTAGCTTGGTGCGAAAATGATCTTGCTTGTTGCAATCATGTCCTCCTTCGCTATCCATGGGTATGGCATCATTGAATTTGGGGTTGTATTTTGGAATGATGGAGTGTTAAAGCTTGTCCTTAATATGCTCAATCAGGACCACTCTCGTGGGCCATGGAACGAAGTCATCTTTAACAAGAAGAGGTGGAGTTAAAGAGGAGCTGGTAAGACCTCGGCACTAGAAAGTTATGACGATGTGGATAAGTCACGATGGTAACAGCCCCTTCATTGGATTTTTTATTCAAATATTGCTTTTTGGTATTAGATTCAGCATTCTGAAACCGACCAAAATAAGGTAAAAAATTGTTATTTAATAATAATAATAATAATAATGTGATTGAGAATTTTATCTAATTTCAAGTTAAATTGATATCATATCATATCATAATCATATTAAATTAGTTATCTGTAAATGTAATTTCTATACTCTCTATAACTGGAAGAGCATTAAATAATTTTTATATGGAATTTATTGTCATTTTTTCTAGATTTTTTTATGGTGATACTTTAATTTAATTACCGACTAAAATGGACCTACCAATAATTTATTGAAGCCTCCTCTCAAGGGTTGTTTCACAATTTCAGCCTATATATTTTTTACTTGTTTCATCAAATTTTTGATGCAAAATTCTAAAAGAAAAAATGTTAGAAATATCAAATTAAATATACTCACTCCATAGAAAAAGTAATGATGTTAATTATTAAATTAATTTTAGATAGAAAGACAAACATTTTATTTTCAGTTTTTCTTTTTACTCAAGACTTTTTTTTAACTACAAAGTCATGAGATTTAGTAATTTGTGAGATTTGATTACTTTTTAAATTATCATTAATTACTATCAAATTAAAATTTAATTAAGTTATAATCTAATTCAACCTGGGAAAATCACATGTTGCCCACATTACCATTACTTACACTTCCCCTAAGAAAACACCTTAACCCACTGAGGGGCTCAAGCTTGGCCCCCTTCCGTGTCTTAATTAGCTTTGACAACCGACTTTTCTTCGAAGTGATGATCTAAGAAAGAGATGAAAAGAGTGACAGATAGAAGACATGAAAAAAAAAATTTTAAATGCAACCCTGATTTCTGAGATATGTAATCAAAACTCAAAAATATTTTAAATGCAACGCTGACTCCTGAGCTATGTAAGCAAAACTCAAAAATATTTTCATCTAATTAATACACTATTTTTATCAAAATTAAGAGAATAAAATACTAATGACAATTTTTTTTTATGTGACCAAGCATTGATTGGTACGTTCTTTTTAATTTTTAAGAGAAATGAAAAAGCAAAGAGGAACGAAACCCCACCAAAATTTTTGTACTGTTCTTCATGTCCTCTTTCATTGTATCATTCTTATGTGTATATCTCAAAATTTGGATGAGTTGACAAAAATTAAAGGCTTAGCCTAAGAAAGATAGGTGCAGATCATCGAAATCTTGTCACGATTGGAGAATAAAATACGTGTATAGCTCAAAGAGCCCTGCATTGTGTGAGTTGATTAATTGGAGAATTTACTCTGTTTTCATTTGCAGGGTTGTGCATAGTCTAGGCTGCTGTCTTATATCTGTGCTGCTTCACTTCAGATGAACTTTACTGGTGCTTTTTGTGGCTGCTGCCGAGCTGTGTGACACTGCTTCGTTGCTCAATTTTTTTGCTATATAGTGTGAAGATACGTGTAGCGTTTTGTATAGGGATGCCTTCCTTATGAGGCCTTTTTGAAGGTAGTGACCGATATACCATCTACCTTTGTGGTATGGAGGTTCCTTCACGGCAGCTATTTTTTGTCTATCTGCGGCCTTTGTCTTTGTAAGCACTGGTTCTGCTTTGATCTGCAATGAAATTCCTATTTCAGCTTTCCAAAAAAGAAAAAAACCCTGCATTGCATTGCACCTTTTGGACCTAACTAGCATCGAAGTTCAGAAAAATTGGATTACTCAAAAATTCGATGAATTGACAAAATATGTGTATAGCTCAAAGGTCCCTTTGAATTGCGATGGTAGTTAGATTTTATTCTCCAATCTTGACAAAATTTCCATGAATAAAAATATGTGGAAGGGGCAATGCAGGGTCCTTTGAGCCAGGCACATATTTCATTCCCCACTGGTGACAAAAATTTCGATGAATTGAAAAAATTAGCCGATTAATACTACAACTCCACACACACACACAAATATAGGCCAATGCTTTCAATCGTAAAACATACATCAAACTTGTACTCAACACCCTAAAATGGATGGACCATATTTCAATCCCACAAAAGTAAATTAAACCACCCTAAAAAGGTTGAGCAGGGGATCGTATGATTTTGTAGGGTATGCTCACTTTTTGTCATGAGCACAGGCTTCAAAATCATCTTTTTTGTTGTTGTAATTATCTCAAGAGGGGAATATTCATTGCCTCAAATTTAATGAAATTCACTTTTCTAAAAAGAATCCCACAAAGTAATGTAAAGCCGGATCAACCACTATTAGAGTTGGAAAGTCAATTAGTCACATACCCCCAACTACTAATAATGTTCCAAATGCCTTTTAGCATCCAACAACCACTTCGTATAACCACCCCAGCGCGCCCCCCCCCCCCCCCCCCCGCCCAGCCCCCCACAACATTCCCTTACTTGAATCNATCAGGGCACACCCACGTCCCCTCGTGAAAGCATCATCTTCACTACCAATTTCTATTTTCAGAGCAGAAATGGCAAGGATCTTTGACATCAATCTTGCAAGTCATTACAGAAGAAAGTTGACGTTTTGTTATGATGGGCCGGCACTACCTGCAGGTAAGATAGTGATTTTGGAGGTCAGGCATGGGCCTACAGAAAGGTGGGATTTTATTTGCGAGAGGGAAGGAAACAACAATTTCTCCATCTATGGAGATCAATGGAGGCATTTTGCAGCATCCAGACTGAATGCAACGATCACTCTTTCCAAAGAAGATAATGAGGATTTCTACAGAATTGAAGGTAGTTCGTCTAGAAATAGACCAAAAAAGGAAAAAAATATAATGGTGGGAGTTTTTACATGTTGTCCAATGAAGAGGGTCGCATGCTCATGCCAATATCAGGGTTTGCTCTTTTCTTGATTCATGATTGAGAAACGTTGAAAGTCTGATCAAAGAATATGTTTCATTGATTAGCCTTGTTTTTTCCTCCTAAACTTGAGTACTTGACCAACAATAAATGGACTTTTCTTAGTAATTGTTATTGTAATGAATGGTAGATGTTTATTTTTTTAATGATGATTAAGTAGCCTACTTTAGAATTTCTACTTTTTCCACAGAACTCCCCAGTTTGAGCTGGTGTTAGGAGCATTGCTGTATTGTTTGGATTATTGGCCAGTTTGAAGGTTATCAGGATTGGAATTGACTCATGATGGCTGATGAACAAGAACACTTCTGCATTTAGTTTGTAGCTTTTTATGATGTTTTCTTTGATTCTATTGGGCTGTTTTCTATGATGTCTTCTTTGGTTTTGCCATGTGAAGTTTGGCCTTTTGGTTTGTAAGTTTTCTGTGGTGTCAATGTTTTTGTAAGGGTGCGTTGGTGTTGTCTTGGAAATGAGAGGAACATTAAATTCCTCTCATTTTACTTTCTTATTTATGAACTCAATATCTTGGCCTAATAACACCAAGGCTTGTTCACCCATGACTCAATAATGGAAAAGATAATTCAAACATGGCTTTGAATTGGGGCCATTTTGTTGTTCAATACTTTGTGAGTAATAGCTTTGTTAGTTGAGGTGAGCATTACCTATTCTTTTGAGGGAATGCCAGAGCAAGTCTCCTTGTTCTGTTGTAGACTTGTAGACTAGTGGCATTCTTTCTTCATCTTTCATTGCAAGAATGAAAGCTCTAATATTTTTTTAAAAAAAATAAAACATGGGTTTGATTATATATGTAAGTCCAGACATGATCTAAAACTAGTGTTTATTATCTTGATTTAGTTGTGGACTGCTGAGGGCGTGGCTAAGTGTATCAACTGGCTGCTCCTTTCGTCCAAAGTCAAACCTAACTGTGAATTTCATGCAATTAACAAAGGTGTTGTTCCTACTATTTCTTTGGACCATAATGGGGTGCTGCTGTAATTCGCAGAAATGAAAGTTTGATAAAGTAATGTGCATGATTTATTACCTCTCGTTTCTTCCGTTTAAACTTCGTAATGTAACCAACAATAAATGAACTTTTCTTTTATCGCTTTTGTTTATTAATATTCATAGGGGCCTTATCCTGAAATCATCTTTCGTGTTTGAAGTTCTTATCTTGGAGGGTGCTGCCAATTGCTCTTCAAGCAGCTGATTCGTTTTTATTGTACTGATTTGACTTGTCCAAAGCTAGCTTTTATGTCAAAAGGAATCTTTTACTTCCAAGGTTTAAGACTTTCCATAATATTCTAGTTTTTCTCATTAATAAAAATCCCAACTTTTAAGAAAAAAACGATGGCTTATTAAAAAGCAATTTAGATTCCCCACAACTGATTAATATGATGTTGTGCATATATTGGTAGCTTTTTAGGGAGCTTGTAAATGTTTATATTGGTAGTTCAATTCCCTGTGCAACCCCATTTTTTGCCTTATTGGTTTCTGTTTTGTTTATGCGACATTAGCTTTGATAGGAAGTTTAATGTCCTGCATGGGTTAGGTGCATTCCTACCACATAAAGGTAGATTTTTGTATACATTTTGTGAGAAAAGTGTACAAAAAATATGATGGCATGCATGGATAGTGACTAGGAATGTTACTGTAATACCTATCATTTTTGCCAACATGTTCTTTGGGTTAAATTAAATACCTATCAAAATTATAGGTATGTTTTTTTATAAGCTTTAGTAGGTTTCGTTAAATATGGGAGTTGCTCCAAATTTAGGATCCTTCAATAGGAACAAAAGTCTGCCTATTAATCTATAACCTGCACAGAAAGTCATGCTCGGACTCACCATTTCACAAAACATCCTAAGTCGTTCCACTACAAAAAGGAAACCACCATTTATAATCCCAACAAAATCTCATCTGGCCATACACAAAGCAATCCAGCGTACCTGCAATCTCGCAGCAGGGATGGCTGACAACTAGTCCAACTTGGGGTTTCTTTTCTGTGAAAAGATCTCCACTTTGGTATCTAATTTTGAAACATAACTACAATACTGGCTTATCAAAAGACAAAAAAGAAAGAGAATCGCTTATAGTATACCTGCCTTGGACCGCATTGCGTCTAGATGTGAACGGACTGTTGCCTTGGACCCAAAGCTAAAAGCCCTCGTGCTTTAGCCGTTCACGTATGGTCCCTTGCACCATTTCTAGAACTGGTGTGCACAGAAGGCCGTATGCAAGTGTCACGGCTCGAGACACGACTCGCAGGTTCAGTTCAAGACTCGGCATCTGACATGAGCACACGTCCTGCATAGGCAGCATCGACATGGATCCACAATACATTGGTAACATGTCAACAAAGCCGAGTTTTTTAGTTGGAGCTTAACTTGGAAGGAGGAAAATAAGAAGGCAAAAGTGTAACACAGGTAACTTTTGCCATTTCAAAAGTCAATAGTATATTTGTATAATTATTAAAAGAATAGGATTGGACATGTTGTCCAACGACGGGCGTGGATCTGCGCCTCTATCAATAGTATATAGATTTGCATATAAATGACAACTGCCTGTCCAATATTAAAAGAATAGGTTTTGCTTAAATACCAGGCAAGATTCTCCATTTGGTTGATGCTTAGGTTAGGCATGCGATCACGTTACAAAAAACCAAATTGGGATCACGTTTTTATTGAGACTTTGAAACTATGAAAAGTTGAAAGTTTCGTTGTTGACGCCCTCCCCCCTTTTTCCCCGAGAGAAAATGTCTACACTCCGCGTATCTCGCAATTTCAAAGTTGTTAGATTTTGCAAAGTTGCTGTGGACAACTTTGAAAGGGCCAGATGATGAGCTAGACGTCTAGTTCATCATCTTCCAAAATATTTTTCCATAAAAATTACATTGATTGAAATTGACCAAAGGCTTGTTAATCTTCATTGAAGTTGAACTAGATCAGTATTGATCTTGTTCGACATAGCTTACTTGGGATAGTCTTTTGTTTTAATCTCATGTGAATAATCATCCAGGTTTAGACCGTTGTCAAGGGAGGGTAAATAGACTCAATCTTGGTTCAGGGGTGAAGCTTTGTTTAGGTCACTTCCATCAGCTTATTGAGTAGCTGATGCATGTTTTGTTATTGTGAAGGGCTCTACTACCCAAAGCTAGGCTTTTTGTCAATGGATTAAAGACTTATTATAACATTCTAGCTTTTGGGAATGAATAAAATCTGCTTTTCAAAAAAAAAAAATCTTGCTTTTTCTTCTGTTAAGCGTCGTGCTTTGGCTGTGGACTACTGAGGGTGTACTTGTTGACCCTTGTAGTTTCAAAGTAGTCCAAAGTCAAACCTAACTGCGAATTCCATGCAATTAAAATAAATGTTGTTCTTTCTCTCTCTAAAATGGTGGCTTATTAAAAAACACTACTTTATATTTGCAACAGCTGATTAATATGTTTGTATGCATGGATAGCAACTCGAGATGTTAGTATAATGCCTATCATTTTGACCAACGTGCTCTTCGGGTTAAATACGTATCAAAAATATTTGACATAGAACAAAATCAGCAGCTAAATGAGAATCCCTATGGGGGATATGACTTACAGCTTGCTGTTATATGTGGGAGGTGTATCGTTTAGGATTGATCTCGATACTGATGCGATTATTGTACTTATCAAAACACAGAAACACCAAATTTTGGTAGGTTTACCATCCTCCAGTAGAGACCAAAGGGAGTCAAAAGAATAGTTATATTTGTGTAATTATTAAAGGAACAGGATTGGACATGTTGTCCAATGAAGGGGGTGGATCGATCTGGCTACATGTCCAATGAAAATTAATTATTAAAAGAACAGGTTTTGCTTTAACTCTCTATTTGGTTGATGCTTAGGTTAGGCATGCCATCACGTTACAAAAAAACAAATTCCCATCACATTATTATTGAAACTTTGAGACTTTGAAACTATGAAATGTTGAAATTTTAGTTTTTGACGCCCTCTCCCTTTTTCCCACGAAGAAGACAAAAACAAAAAGACTTTTGAGACTTTTTTGTTTTCTTTTCAAATATAGCTTTGAAGAAACACAGATAAGTTTAAGATTTTAATACAAATATAGTTTCATAAGATATAAATATAGAATTGAAATATTTTCAGTTGTAAGTTTCCAAAATGTGAATACATTGAAATTAACATGTCAAAATTGCATTTTGATTGTTTAGTTAGTTTAATGATTATTGACCCTTTGTGGTGGATATGATTTTCACTGTCTGTCTCCTCATTCAATGTACCCTTAGTATTGAGAATGTGCTTGCCATTAAAGATGATCCCATACTAGAAAGTAGTTACCATTAGCTAATGCCAAAGGTGTTATACTTTTGCAATCTCAAGAATCTATTGGAGAATTAAAGAATTAGATTTGGATGCTTCTAGCTCTAGCCAGCATATTTATCCCAAACTATGCAAAATATTAAGGCACTGTGCTTTTATGCTGCCAAATTGGTTCCCCCATCAGGACTTGAATTGTTGTCACTTGTTTGCTAATAACTAAAAACCGGTGATAGCTTGCGGTATACGGTGGGTGCATACATAGTTGATTTAGTAAATGGTTGGGTATGGTAAGTGTCGTGACGTGCGGGTCCGGGAACCCGTCCGCCAGACACGGGGCGAAAATTAAAATCGTAAGGTGTGGGAGTCGCCACCAATCTTTTTATCTAGTTGTGATTGGTCACCTATTAACCCGATTCTTAATCGACGAAGTCCTAAATTAATTTTTAGGTCCGTCGAAAGAACGAGAACTGGCCCACGTTTTTTAGAGATGGGTTCAGGAGTGCGATTACGCACGGAGAAGGGTTAACACCTCCGTGACGCCCGTTCTACGAACGGTACTATTCAATCTTAAGTTATCTTAATATAGCCTTTTCTTAGTTTAATCCCTATTTTATTAATTAAAAATTTTTATTGAATTGTCAGACTAAGTTTTTCACTTGGTTTTACGTATGCATATGATGCAAAGGTAGAACGATGTCGTGACTTATTTATTTTAAATGATGGAGTCGATAATCTTTTATTG